>NW_026939313.1:0-9131 GCF_032062105.1 Saccostrea cuccullata | reverse complement strand
GGTAACTATAAAACATAGCAACCAATTTTTGCCTGATTTCAGTTTAGGGTATCAATGACTTTTATCATTGAGAGTTTGGAGAAATTCTGAGACAATGCGTGCCACAGCTCCTATATAAAATTTAAAATCATTACAGAGAATGGCTCTTAATATTTTGTGAGAAATTAAATACCAACCGATGTGAAATATTTGGTAGCATTAGCGGTGTGCTTTGTGATTCACACATGGCCTTCTTAACACCAGACTGTGAGGTGCACGGGGTGATGTCGCAGATTGTACACAGGCAAATGTCGTGGTGGTGCTTTGTAAACCAACAGTCTGGCTAATTTTGTTTATTTGTTCCATGCCTAACCGGTAGAAATACACATCGGTACTTCGTTTAATAATTTATTAACGGTTTACAACTTGGTGTTTTCTACACGATCTGGATTTCGGCGTGGGCAGAGTTAAGGTCCAGTTTCCAATTGTCGATCTTGTGTAAAACAGCCAATTGTTAAAAAAGTTCTATGAAATACACAATTAAAATGATGAGTTTCAGTAAACAGAAAGACACAGTTAATATAATTGAATAATAATTGGAAAGTTCAATCTGGTTTAAGTGACATCTGGGAAATTGACGTCTATTCTGATAAAGATTCTGCCAAGGTTTTCTTCATAATTATTATTGACAGTCGTACGTTTGGTTAAAAATGTTCGTCAGAAAGCCTATGACTATAGACGCTTCAGTTCCACTGAAAATGCCTTTTCTTCCTAAGCACACAACCACGACGTCAGTGTTGAATCGAAACATAATATTTGGGGAAAAAATGAATAATTCCCGGGGGTGGGGGTGGGGTGGAATGCGTTTAACTTCACCAAACGACTCGTATCATAATATTTAAATACATGTTGTAAACATTTGAAATAAAGGTTTCTAAATATTTATTTATTGATAAAAGATTACGCTTTTAATTAAAAAGGAAAGATAAATTCTTGTCTGAGATCGTCATTCAATCCCAACATTTAATGATCAGCTATTAAGACAGATGAAATAAAATATAAGTTCTATACATAAATATTCATAAAAATATATATCTCCTAAAATAAAAAGTGAAACACATTTTCCTTTCCAACATACTTTCCCTTTAAAAGAAATGGAATTCTTGAACTAGAAGTTGAGGCCTATCGATGGTAATAGTACAATAAAATATTAGACATACTTGGAAAAAAATCAGATATTAGTTCAGCTATGAATCGAGAAATGAATATTAACTTATTGCTAAGGGAATGATTTGTTGCTGTCCTCATGTGTCTTCAGAACGATTCACATAATCAAATAATTACAAAAAATATATCCCCTGAAAATAAGAGTTGAACCTGTCAACAATTAAATGCATAACTATTTTTTCTCTTCATGATTCTCTTCATAAAATATCTTTATTGTCAACTTCTTGGAGTACATGTAACTGTCTAGTTTATTGAAAGCACCAAGAGGACTGCCCTTCTCGTTGAATTGTGTTCCATCGGGAAGGTTATGTCTAGCAAATTTGATGTCTATTTAAGTGAAAGTTCTGACATGGATTTACATCATATTTTTGTTGACCAACTTGTGTCAAACAACTCTCGCTGGAGAGATTTCAACATTTTTCTTTAGAAACAATCTATGTGAAAAATTCTCAATTTGCAGGGGACTCATGATTTTAAATTGGTGGAAAAGGTTTGTCAGACAGCCAATGACTGTAGACGGCTCGGCTCCACTGGAAATGTCTTTTTCCTCATTAATACATGACAACTCATCAGCGTTGTATCTTAACATATTGGAGAAATGAATTAGACAAGTCGGGGGTGGGTTGGGTTTGATGTGTAAAACTATACGCAACGATTCATATCGTCATATTTAGCCACATGTTGTAAACTTTTTAGATAATGTTTTAGAAAGAAAAAAGATTATGCCATGTAACGGAAATGCGTCTTTGAGCTATTCAATCAAGCCCAGCATATCCTGACCATTTACGTTGATTGTGAAAACCTTCATGCAATAGGATAAGAATAGATAATAGAAAAGAATACGTTATACTGTATGCATAAAATCCATGAAAAAAAAATTAAAGCACATTAACTACTGCATTGATGCTTTGAAAACTGCTCCATGGTATTAATCAAACATTTATGATGAACAAGGGTGCCTTTTCCGAACATGTGACATATTATGAAACTTGACGACGTCACAAACGGCTCTTACCTCTATAAAGCACACCGGTTTTGAAGGTCGCTAAATTCACATTAAAGATAACCGAAATAAACAATTATGGAGAGGAAAAATTAAAGAATGTAAATATAAGTATTGAATTCATATTTTGGGATGTCTTCGGTCCTATAACACACCTGGCCGTGCCGACAAATTATCATACCGCGCTAATGCGCGGTATTCAATTTGTCGGCACGGCCAGGTGTGTTACAGGAGCGAAGACATCCCAAAATATGAATTCAGTGCTTAATTGTTCAATTACTTATGCAACAATATACCTTCACAACCTGCATACGGAGTTTATGTATTTCAGTTTATTGGATACGCAAGAGCATGTTCTACATATGAACAGTTTCTCGAAAGGTAGTAAATTATTGACAAACAAGTTGATGAAACAAGAACATAGGCAGTCTCGTTTAAAGTCATCATTTGGTAAGTTTTATGTCGATACTAATGACCTTCATAATTTATCATTGAGTCAAATGCTGACTGACGTTTTTCATATTTATTGTTAGTCCATTACTTATACAACATATATAAGGTTTGAGACATAGAATCTAGAATATCTGCACAAAAATGTGAACTTCAGTGTAAAATTACTCATTAAAAAAAAGAAACATCATCAAGTGTTCAAAACATTTTTTACATTACACAGAAGATAATGTTATTTTATTTGTCTCTTGGGAATAATGACTGGACATGCATTTAGTTAAAGATCAGTTAATGAGTTTGGTGTGGGAAACTGTTATGGCATCTCTTATCAACCATGTTTTATCTAAATCTCCTGGGAATTTGGCACAAATCAATTAAAGATCCCTCTTCTCTTACTCTCTTAATTGTAATTTATTGTCTGTCAAAGCACTTCATTACTAGATGACCAGCTATTTATTTTCAAAATGAATTTGATATAAAGTTATCAAGATTAATTTGATTTTGTATAATATGATTTTTTTTCAACAATCAGTTTGCAGAGTGTCATGAAACATAATTGCAATATATATTTTTTAATGCAGAAATTAAAAAAATGTTACAATGGAATTACAATGTATTAGTATTAATGTTTCATTTGGTTGCACTTTTGTTTCATTCATTAAAAAACATAATAATGAGCAATTATATTTCACTGCAAATTTTTGTAAGTTAATTGTGAACACCTCTAGATCCATAAAGTATTTGTGAATTGGCACCTTCTCTGAAAAACCCAGCGGGGGGTATTTGTCCCTATTGGACAGTTCTAGTTCATCTTTTTAATTTTCTCAATTTAAATAATCAAGAAAAGTTTTCATTCATATGTTTTAGGTGTGTGTTAACATATTTTTGCTACACTTCAGTTAAATATTTTAAATAATTTTTTCAGAAAAAATATACACTTTATAAAAATCAATCAAAAATTAATATAAAAGATGAAAAAGGGCTACTAGGTATGTTCGTCTGCTTGATATGCTGCAAGTTGACCCCATTTTTAAATCTAGATTTGAAATGAAATTTAACATAAAACAACAAAATATATAAATATACCTTTTAATAGCTTAAAGAGGGAATTGGTCTTTCTGCGTTCCAGTTTTTTGTTTGGTTTAGGCTAAGTTGGTCTTTGAAATTGTAATATATTTTAATTCATTTTTTTCCTTAAAAAATGTGTAAACAGGTAGCAAATGCTCTGAATGCTGTATCTTTATTCTTGTAGACAACAAGTATGGTATGGCACATCATGAAAAAAGGAAGTGTCTGAGTGAAATAAATATTCATATAATACAATTTTGTAATATTGATGCTTCCTCACATTTTTTTGCTTGAAACTGCATTTCTGTCACGATCACACAATAGCTTTATTTCATTTTTATTTCTCCCGACCGACCCTAATTTTTGGAAAGAAATTCCGTAAACCAAGAAATTAGATATATGGGGCCAAATTCGTTATAAAGAGATGAATAACGAGATACTAACTCGTTTTAACGAGATAACTTACTCGTTTTAATATTTTTATTTTCTGAAAAATGAGTCTGGAAGGCTTTTGTAGTCTATAACCACTATTACAATTTTCATTTTTATAGTGACCTTTATAAGGGAACAAACTTTATGACCAACAAAGAAAAACACAAGAAGGATGAAGTCATTCTTTAAATGAATATGTACCAAAACTAACCAAAATTTCATTTTTTTTCTATTTCCTCTTTTTGCTACATATCCTTCAAGTATTTTTTTTATTCATTAATCTAGTCTTTTAAGCAAATAGTTAAATATCGCACAATTTACACTATGTTTCAACAAAAAGAAACGTGCTTCAATTATTCAATTTTTTAAATACACGTGAAGTTGAATAAATAAGCTTATTTATTTTTTAAATACTTATTTTTTCCTTTTTCTCTTCATAAGTATATGATGTATTCTAGAACTGCAGCGACGTCTCTGTCTAAAGATATCTTGATGAACTTTCTATTTTTGCATTTTCTTCCTTTTACTCCAATTAAAATCAAGCTGTATAAATCGCCATTTTAATTTCTTATCAAACTAAATATGTACTTATCAGTCTATTTCAGAAAACATACTTTAAAATTTTTCATCATTTCAATACAGTCTGTGCTTTAGTGATAATACAATTTCATTGAACAGACCTACGACTGAAACATTTTTCTTTTTTCTATTAATATTTATATCAAAGTGAACTCAATATAGAAGACATCGGGCATGTGGTTAAATGTATAAAAATATTATATTATAAAACCATGGTACATGTAGTTGTTATTACTTACATGTAGCATAAGAAAGTATTTGACATACATCCAATGTACATGTATTTCAAACAAACTGTCATGCCTCTTTAATTCAACACTGTAAAAATAATCCATCGATTTCCAATTTGATTAGCATAAAATAAAATTATTTAATATATAATTGCATTATTACAAATAAAGTGCTAACGCAGTTTGGTTGGTTACCAATGTTCTTCAAAACTACATATACTTTTTAAGGTCACCTGAGTCACTCAGGTGACCTATTGCAATATGTTTTCGTCCGTATTCGTGCTTTAACAAAACAATATTTACAAAATTCCAAGCCAGGTGAATTTTATAAGGAAAAGCAAAATGGTAAACATCCAGTCTGTGTGATTTTTCTGATTGTTCACTGTTTTGCGTTTCCTCGTAAAATTTATTTTTTACAATGTTGATATTTAGCGAAGCAGCTCAAAAAATTTTCTTCTCTTATGCGGATCTAGAGGTCATTTCCACATTCCGTGTTCTTGCATTCGAGTTTTTTACAAGTAGCCGGAACTTCATTTCTGTTAGGTCTATAGCTGACTCGTACCACGTAAGGTATTTATACACTTTTATTTTATTTTCTGATTAGCTTAATCAGTAATATTTAAAAATCAGATATTATCTGACACATTGATTCCCAACTGATGTGTAATACTTTGCAGTATCAGACTGAGTAATGGGAGAGTGATGTCGCAGATTGTTGACAGGCAACTGTGTAAAAACTGTGTCTAATAAAATCTTTAAACAGGCTTTAGTAAGGATAAGTAAAGCAGGATTGTGATTGTTTTTGAATTCTTTAAGAGTTAAAAATACATGCTACCTTTCCATGTGAAGGGCATTTAAACATGGATTAGTAAAACGAACCCGATCGTGTACGCCGAACTCCAGAAAAAAACCCAATAAATTAAAGGCGTCATATTTATATAGATGTTTTTAACTCGTGCATTGAAATTAATATTGGCATACACCTAGAAAATTTTACAATCATATTTTAAAAACATACATTTATTAATATCTTTAGTTATATACTTGTTAAGAGTGTTTTAAAATATGTAAATATATGTATGTAATATGATAAGCTATTTACAAGCAAGACATAAACAAATTGCAGTAAGTAAAATGGTTCAATTAAATATTCACTTTAGTTTTAATTTTTAGTGTCTAAATTATTATAACGGTAACTAACCATAACTTGATTATAGCTGATGCAAGTACATTTTTTTTTTAAATTCAAATAAAACAATTTAAACAGTTATGTTAATATACGTTTTGTGCGAAGTGTGACTTTTTAAACAGAATTCAAAGTCTTTGTTTTAAGCAGTTTTTAAGTTCAAAAGTAAAAACATTCATCTCTAAAATAAACAGAAGAGATTTAAAAAAAATTAAAAACAAAAAATAATACAAGCCTTAGCCTTTAAACTCCTTTGTTTTTTTTTTTAGATAATTATCATAGTGTCACATTGACCCTCCAAACAGTTTTCTATTTTTATACATTAATTTGAAATATTTTTATATAAATTTATCTCTTTATATTTTTAATTCTAAATTCTCTTTTTCTTCATGAAAACATTTTTATTTTTATTCTGTAATTTAATCCAAATTATTTTACACATTCCAACAAATGCATTGTTCTCTATTTCCTGGCACTTGCTTATTTACCTTGACAAATATATATCTTCTTATTTGTGATAAGTTTTCTTTGAACATTTGTGAAATCTATTAGTGTCAAGGAAATCAAATGAAGCCGAATTAATCAGAGTTACTCGTTAAACAAACTTAATTCACACTTGTGTCTTTTTCTATTTTCTTCGAATGTACCAGTTAAGCCGCAGGGTAAATCACCCTCTTTGATGTCAATTTTTGAGTAAATTGCTTTTCACACTTTGTTTTACCATTGTGACAAGATTAACTCAGGTTCCGGACAGGGGACGCTATCTCGCTTTGTCCGATCACTTATTCTTCGGACACTAAGAAATAAAGACGTAAACTTTAATCGTCTCCTGTCCTATTTTCAGGTAATGTAACTTTTACATATCTTTTTGTATCATTGCAATTCATTTTCTCTACATGACTTGCAGTTGTAATGATTATGAGTTTTTACCACAGTCCCATTGTACATATGTAACATATTCCCACATAACTTTTTCATTTGCCTTGTACTTATTTGCAATGTAGATTTCTTTTACTAGATTTTCTGTCTTTTACCATTGTCATGTATACTTATATCAGCATTTTGCGTTTACCTTTGTTACTTTCATGTTCAGGGTACTCACTTCAGTATTTTTTTCTTTCATCTGAAGTTTTTGTCATGTAAATATTACCTTTACTATATGCATGTTTATTTGAAGCGATGATTGCAATTTTTTTCTTTCACTTTTATTCTCTATGTACTTATTTTATCTTTGGGGACAAAGATTTTTCCAACCAGGAGGGAATTATCATAGTGTCACATTGACCCTCCAAACAGTTTTCTATTTTTATACATTAATTTGAAATATTTTTATATAAATTTATCTCTTTATATTTTTAATTCTAAATTCTCTTTTTCTTCATGAAAACATTTTTATTTTTATTCTGTAATTTAATCCAAATTATTTTACACATTCCAACAAATGCATTGTTCTCTATTTCCTGGCACTTGCTTATTTACCTTGACAAATATATATCTTCTTATTTGTGATAAGTTTTCTTTGAACATTTGTGAAATCTATTAGTGTCAAGGAAATCAAATGAAGCCGAATTAATCAGAGTTACTCGTTAAACAAACTTAATTCACACTTGTGTCTTTTTCTATTTTCTTCGAATGTACCAGTTAAGCCGCAGGGTAAATCACCCTCTTTGATGTCAATTTTTGAGTAAATTGCTTTTCACACTTTGTTTTACCATTGTGACAAGATTAACTCAGGTTCCGGACAGGGGACGCTATCTCGCTTTGTCCGATCACTTATTCTTCGGACACTAAGAAATAAAGACGTAAACTTTAATCGTCTCCTGTCCTATTTTCAGGTAATGTAACTTTTACATATCTTTTTGTATCATTGCAATTCATTTTTATGCATTTTATAACAATGCAGTTGTACATTCATTTTTACGCATTTTAGAACTTTGTTATCTTTATTGTTTATGTGCATGAACATTTTACCAAAATTGTATTGACCCTTTATTGAGCTTATCTATATTAAGTAACATTATTATTTTATAATGAATTTCTATTTTTCATATCTAAAGTCTTAATAACATCTTTTAGACTGTTTTATTTGATTTCTAAAACTTAACTTGTTAATTTAAGTCAATCCGGAAAAAGCTCTCTTTTGCTATATTGGTTTTGGCTCTTATAAGTTAAAATCTTGAAAAATGAAACAACACACTTTCGGCTTTGTCAACAAATCTTTAATCGATGTCCGTTATGCAAAAACTGGTCATGTAAGTTACTTGTTTTATGATTTTACTTATGTGTTTAACTTGTTGTTGTCATATTCATGATCTGCTAATACACTAGCGCAGAGTTTCTTAAATGTTCAGATCAGTACATGTGCACAGTTCAAATAGTTCATGTAAACAAGTAGCATTATAGCATGTTTAGCATATGTAGCATTTTTCGTTTAGTTTAGATCATTTTATTATTGATGTCAGTTCAATCCTTTGTTTGTCTACTACATCCCCCCTTTTAACTGTTAACCGGAAGTTAAGTAACTTGTACCGGAAGTTCAATTAATGATGTAAACAAAGCCATGTGCTTGTGTTTTGAGTCAAACATTTTGATTTATCATTTGTCCTTAACAAACCCTCACTTTGCAAAATGAGTTTTTCTATTATTTGAGATTAATTTCCCCATTTTGTTTTAATTCTTGAATAATGTTGTTTAAGATATTTCATTTATTTTTCACTTCAACCCTGTAATGTTTGTAAATTTGTTGTTAGGTGTCATTGCACTTGAAACTATAGTGGGCCACCACACAGGCAATTTGTTATAGTGGTTGTATAATGCGTCTTAAGCAATTGTTTTATTAATCTGTTATCAAATGTGTGAAATTGTCTTAAAGGTGAACTATGCACATGTCATATCATATATGCCACCTCACATTTGTGATTTTTAAAGCGTTATTGCTGGCATTATTTTTGTGATTGCGAATGATTATATCTTAACA
>NW_026939312.1:0-9187 GCF_032062105.1 Saccostrea cuccullata | reverse complement strand
CGTTGCAATATATGGTGGGAAACAAGTTTGATTTGTGATCACAGGGCGATTCAAATTTTACATGCCTTGGTAATATACTGAAGAAAAGGTAATGAAAAATAATTCTAAAGAACAGGAGAACCAGGGATAAAAATGTTTATTTTGAAACGTCCAAAGGCACAAATGTAGTAAAGATTCAAGTTTATTTATATAATTGCCCTTTCAACAAGGTTTAAACCACATTTGATCTTGCATTTAGTCACGCAGTAAAACTAAACATTTCAAAGAAATGTGCATTTCGTGAGAAATTGAGGGATGATGTGTATAGATAAAGGGACACATTGCTAACATATTTGGTAACTTTACAATATCATTTGACCACCTCAGACGATTTTGACAATCATTCTGCATATTACTATCATACGTCACATTTATGAGCAAACTCCTCTATCTATCGAACTGCGATATCAAAAATATATATTATATGTACATTGTATATGTGTTAAGCATTTTTTGAGGTCACAAATAATGCTAATTTTACATAAGAAGAAACGAAAAAAAAATCAAAATTACTGAAGAAAAAAAAATACTTCAACATGTTCAAGGGAAACAGGTTAACCTAAATCATGCTAAAATGCAAACCAAATTTTGTGGATTTATGGACTTTAGTTACAGTTTTCGGAAACGTCTACAAAATCCCGTGTAGCATCTAATAGTATTTATATATATTGATATATTTATGTTGATATACTTTTTGATAAAACAAGTAGACAAATGCTTGCCAATGAATCATTTTCTTGGGACAATACAGGTTAAAAGTTTAACTCCTTATGCCCAACATTCCTTTTTATATTCATTGCAAGAGCTTGCATCGGTTTACTCTCCCAGCCAAATACACAAACATGTGTTACAGACCTATATTATATGCGATTTAAATTGTAATATGCTTCTCATTTCTTCAAATTTTAGAACAATATCAACGACTTAAATATTATTATATACATCCTTTTTATTTTCTTTAAAGATATGTGTAGCTGATCATTAACCAAGATTTTTACTTCAAAAACATATAAGTAGCAAAGATAACATTTTATCTAAAATTAATCAATACAATTTGAAAAAAAGTGTAAATTTTATTTAATCTTTCAGTAAAACAGACGTTTTAGATTTTTAAATATCAAGTCTTTGAACGCTTCAAACTTGAAATAAAATTCAGATATTATTTTGCTATCTTATGAATTGCTTTTCCAAAACTAATATACGAGAAAAAAGTATCATGTTAACAAGGCCGAGTATAATTATTTCTGCCCTAGGGATTTTGATAATTTTTTGATAATTTATTTTTACTATTATATTTATTGTTTTAGGATTGAAAAATCGAATGTTTACCACCCCGTTTTCTTAGTGTGCCATCTTACATGTTGTCAAACTTTACTATTGGACCCTATGGGAATTTGTTGGAAAACCGCCAAATTATTACATTTTTCAATATTTTTTGTACTTCTGCCCTAGGGATTTCTTTTTAATTCAAATAAATAAAAGTAAATGTAAAACGTCACCAAACTGTGAAATTTCAAAAAAGTTCACCATCTCGATTGGTCTAGGTAGAAGCCAAATACCTCTAAAATTGCCATATTACGGTAAAAATACGTATCTATGGTGACGTTTTTATAGCAATTTCAACGTTATTTTTCCAATAATTGTCGTAAAATCACATTTTCAGATCAGTAGGAGTTACAAATAATTTTAATTTTGTATTAAAATTAAAATAATTAATGACTGCATGAAATTAAAAAGCTGCGGAAAGTGATGCGCACTCGGATTAGACTCGGCCTCGTTAATTGTATAAATTTATAAATACGAGGGTTGTTAGAAAAGTTCGCGGACACATTGAATTACGGGAAATCTATTGTGTACTGTGAAGTATGACCTATGTCTGAATGAATTCCTAAATTTTGTTTATTGGTATGTAAAAAATCAGGTCCATATAATAAAATCCTAAAATTTTACAACTATTTTTACTATGGGGTCATGGGATTCATGGAGCAATCAGTTAACGTAAGCGACGTAACAACCAGATTTCAACCCGTTAAGCGTTGTCGCAGTTATGTTTATAAATCTTTCATTTCTACTTTAAAATTGAATATCTATATCAAGACATGTTACTTTTCTACTTTAATGTCTTTTGTACTGATTCGTATATTATTAAGATCTTTAAAAAAAGTCCATGCAGTTAATCGATCCGGTATGGAAACTATGCAAAACCATATAGGCGCAACTCAACGTCCATGCGATAAGGGGGTATTGAAGTATCGATGGAGTTAATCATTCAAAATGTCTCTCCTTCCATTCTTATGAAGCTATAACCATTTGAAAACTTGTTCTTTGTATGTGTAGGAAATTCCCGGCAGCATCTTGAACATTTTAATCTCCTTTTAGACATTTTCCTGTCTGCACACATAATTTTTACGCAGTCGGTGCTCCATGACGCTCAATGACGTTCCGATTTTTGGCTGTCTTTTTACGCGTTGATCATTTATAAACGGCTATAAAACAGTCATATACCATCCAATTTACTTCAAAATTTCTCCCAGTGACGTTTCCTGCATTCTTTAGCGGCAGGTAAAATATCATAAATCTCTTTGCGCTATAATTGTGCAATTTTCAATTTTAATAAAGAGTCTTTGTGATGTAAACGTGCCAAAATGTAGCATGCTCCATGAAGCAAGTTTTATCAAAATAAAAATGCTGTATATTTTTCAATGATCACCCAAGAGCACCAAATTCTTGTATATTAACTGGGAAAAAGGTAAAGATTTTATCTGGAAAGTTTGACCGTTTTTTTGGAAATAGCGCGCTCACAATAGAACTTGTCCGCGAACTTTTCTAACACCCCTCGTACATTATAAATAATAGTTCTGAAAATGATAAATGAAATATAAAAAAGCTACTGTAGAATACAGCCGTGAGTTTCCTCAGCGATAAAGTTTAGACACCTTTCATGTATTAAGAAAGACTGGTTTAAAAATAAAAACATAAAATACGAGCAAGCTATATTTTTGCAGACAATTCATTTTAAAATATCGTTTATCTAAGTCATTAAAGCATTTTATCTTTATAATATCGTGGTCTTACCAAGGCATTTTCCATCAGTGTCATATTGATATATTTCATGTGCTTTGATTTACTCTTTTTTCCCTATTTTCTGTTCTTTAATTAGAAGCTAAAGCTTGAAATTCCTTAGCAGATAAAATTTATCAGACTTTTAGAAGCTTAGGTTATAAGTAATTGCCACAATGATAGCAAAAAAAAATCTCTTGTAAAATAAATCTCAGTCTAATATTTATATTATAAAACCGTTCAACTTTATACTTATCATCATTTCAACTGAAGATTTTCAAGATGAAGTACGTTCTTGCTCTCGCATTTTTACTACTTAACTTCGCTTGTGTTTATAATCTTTCAATACTCACGGATGATAGTGGACGAAATATCACCGACTTGGACATGAAAAATATTGATGCCAAAAATGCAGACGTGGTCAGGCAACTTTTGAATCAGGAGACACTTATTAGAATGGCATTAGTGAGGAATGTACATATTCTGATGAAGGATATGGTGGACCTTAAGGAAAAACTTGAGTCGATGGAATCCTTACAACAAAGTACAGAAATAAAAGTTACAGCCTTACAACAGGAAGTGAGCGACCTTAAACGGGAAAACCAAAAACTAAATCTTAAAAATAGAAAATTCGAAGAAACTTTCAATATCATCGAGGGAAACTTTACGCAAATTAATGATCAATTTGAGAATTTTGCAAAAGAATTTGAGGAAAAAAGAGAAGCATTCGAAACAAACACAAGTACGGTGCTCGGTGATCTAAAAATTGAAGTTCGATATCTGTCAGTCACACTCCTAGATCTTAATAAACATACACTGGAAAGAGATAAAATTATCCCTGTTATGATGGAAGAGAAATGTAACGTCTTGTCGGCAATGTTTAATGCTTCGTTGGATACCTTGAACAACGATTTAGCAGACGCAAGTACTAAGCTGTCGAAGTCAGTGTCAAATCTGGAAAACTCCCAGAATGCAATCGTGGCATCGGTGTTTGGTATGTATTTTCATTTCCAGATGCATCTTATATATGAATGTACACATGTATGATCAATAATTTGAAAATTTACTTACCTTAATGTATTAATTTTAGGTTTCAATTAGCTATCGATCCTTTAACTTTAAATATACTGAAGGAATGATTCTTGGCCAAATTATGCGAGTATAATCTGGGTTGGATCAGTTAACTCTTGTTTATAATATACAAAAAGGTAAACTGACCCAAACCAGATTAAACTCAATTATTTGGCCAAAAATTAGTATAATTATTATTCCTCATAATTTAATTAAGAAATCATTGAATAGTTGTTGATGTAAATTTTCGTTGCACTTCATGAGTTCAAATTTGACGCTAACTAATATATAACGGTAGAAAAAGAAATCATGGGAAGCGTGGGGTATAACTGAGACATAAAAGTAGACCTAGCAGCCATGATGTTTGTTTACATGTAGATTGGATAACTTTTTTTGAAGTAGTTTACGCTTTATAAACATCGAAGGTTGGTGCAGTTTACGTTTTTTTACGAACCGCTTTGCGGTTTATCAAACGCATAAAGCCCAAACATACAGTATAACAGTATACAGTATAACTCCGGTTGTTATTTGATTCATTTTTTTAATGAATATGCATGTACTAAATAATTACAAAAGAATATATTTAATGGCATTGGTACATGTATGCATGGCGATTAGCGATCACTTTTGAGTATTATAATTTTGTATACCTGAGACGTAGTGGATGAAATATTTATCTCCGTAAACTAATTGGAATTGAAAGGAACCGACAAACATCATTGTTAAGAGAAAAGTACATCGTTAAGTGGAAACGGAATATGTAATCAAATATAATCCTGTATATATTCTTTTAATGTCGTATACTAAGTACGTTGTTTTACTTATATCTCCTACCCGAATAAATTTCTCAAAATACTTATTATATATACCGACTACACTTTTTTTTTATCATAAATATATGAAATCAGATAAAGTTTCATTGATAATCGTTCATTGATTGGATCAAGTGGCCGAAAGGCATGAACCACTTACAAGAGAATAGGGAATGTTGATAAGTTGAAGAGGATATTTTTACAATGCATTTTTATCAGACCTCAATAAGTATTCGTTTGAAAATAAAAAAAATAAACCAATAATTAATATGAAGATAAAGAAAATACTTCTTTATTTTATTTTGAATTGTTTTTATGTATTCAATTTTTTACATTACAGGGGATATCAACATAACTCTAGGCAATTTAAAGACCGAAATGAAACAATCTCAGACTGATCAACTGAAGCTGTCTGCCACTGTGTCCTCTCTTGAGGTGTTCCGAATGAATGTTACTAATAATCATTGCGGTATGTTTTGGAAATTTTCTCTGGTTAAAAAATCTTATCATATAGATTAACTAGAAACGATTTGAAAAGCAGTTTGTTGTTATTTTTATAGGTAGATTTTTTTGCGTTATGCGAGTAAATTATCCAGAATCATAAACAAATGCAAAAAATTTGCAGAATACATTATCATGATTATGATATTGTCTTGGACAAAAATAAATAGTGTTTAAACATGCAAAAAACCATGAAGGAGTTCAGCAATCTTACTTGTACGAAGTGTGTGTGTATCTTACATGTATATCAATTATAAACAAAATTTTTATCAATAGTATCTAAAAATAATAGCAAGTCCTTTTCTTAAAGATTTGGGAAAGAAAGTGGCTTTTACCGCCGGAGTAACGACTACTTCCACTGTCTGGAACAGTGGCACACTGGTTTTCAACAAAGTTATTAACAACGTGGGAGGTGGATATAATCCCAATACAGGGATATTTACTGCACCCCTCAATGGAGACTATGTCTTCTACGTCAGTATCCAAAGTTACAGTAACGACTACAGTATTTATATTGACATTGTATTGAACGGCTCTAGTAAGGTTCGGGCAATGGCTTATAAGCTTAATTCTAATGACGGTTACGAAACAGGGACAAACATGGTGACACTGAGACTACAGCAGGGAGACACGGTGTGGGTAAAACATTACTCTGGTACAGGTTACTACACTCTCAGTGATGCTCCTATCACAACGTTCTCCGGATTCCTAACCTAAACGTGTGCAGTTCTGTATTTGAAGACGACAAATATCTGTACAGAATGTCAATTGTAGTAAAATCATGGTTATGCATTGTTTCATTGTGTTTCACATAATATAATATAATTTTAGAAAGCATATTTAAGTTAAAAAAAAAGTCATAACACAAAGAACAAAAAAAAAAAAAATTAATTGAATTAATTATACATTACAATATTTATTGATTTAAATTGAATCGCAATGACGACTGAAAATGAAGAACAAAATCATTAAATATTGCACTTATATTTTGTTAGAAAATTAATTCAATATTTTATCAATTGCAACTGCGCTCAAAGAAAAAAGTGTTTTTGTGGCATTGGTTCACTTTGGGATGACGATATATTTGACCTTGAGTGAGCCCAGATGCACTTGGTATTCCCAATCCTTTTCATAAAGTGATCATACAGTGTATAAGCATGCATTTTATTTCATGTTTGATTTCCTACAAAACGTCAGATTTTATACACGTAACTAAAAACTAACATATCAGAAGATTTGCATTGTAAGATAGGAATAATGTTACTAGTTTTTTAGTCACTACTGATACCACAAATAATTTAACAAAGACTGAGATATTGAGATGAAGTAGTCGTGAATGAGATCATTTACAAACACAACAGAAAAAGCACCACAGCAGCGGAATATAAACTCCTATATCACAGAAACTAGATTTTATTTACAAATATCAGAATAATTTATTATGAAAAAGTATGAATAAGTAAATTTTTCATACAGAAATTTACTGATTAACTAAATGTGTCTATTTGTTTATTTTGAAAAGTGCTGATGAAAATAAAGCATTACTCTATAAAAAAAAAATCGGAGAAAAGGACATCAAAAACATAAAATATACGATTACGGTAATGCATATTTATTATGATGTAGGCACATCTGCTGAGGCTCTGACTTCCCGCCCCCCTCATTGTTACGACAAATCTGAATATTTGTCAGCTATATGTAGCGTGATACATTGCATTGATATACAATTTCTTCAGATTTGTAGATTGACTAAACAATCTTCAAATCTCACAAAAATATATTCAACAACAGATATTGGATGAGAAAGTGGTTTTTATGCCCCCGTAAACGAAGTTTCGGGGGCATATAGTTTTTGTCGTGTCTGTCTGTCTGTCTCTCTGTCTGTCTGTCTGTCTGTCTCTCTGTCTCTCTGTTTGTCTGTTTGTCCGCAAAAACTTTAACCTTGCCCATAACTTTTGATTTAGTGGAGCTATGACTTTCATATTTCATATGTGTATTCCTTGTGACAAGACCTTTCTTTGGGCACCACCAAATTTGACCTTTTGACCTTGACCTTAGAGTTTGACCCACTTTTACATGAACATTTTAAAATTTTACTTTGGCCATATCTTTTGAACAGTAAATACCAGGACACTTATACTTTTCATATGTAATGTTTGTTAAAAGACCTTTCACTGGATACCAAAAACTTTAACCCTATGACCTTGACCTTGTAGATTTCCTTACTTTTAAATAACTTTAACCTTGGTCATGACCTTTGTACGGTAAAGGATGGAGCTTTCATACTTCATACATGTAATCCTTGTGAGAAGACCTTTCATTGGATACCAAGAACATTGACCCTTTGACCTTGACCTTTGAGATTGACCTACTTTAAAAAAGCAAATCTTGACCACAACTTTTAAAGAGTTAGGGCCAGTGCTTTTATACTTTACATATTTGATCCTTATGACAAGACCTTTCTTTGGGTACCACCAAATTTGACTTTTGACTTTGACCTTGGAGTTTGACCCACATTTACATGAAAATTTTAAAATTTTACTTAAGCCATATCTTTTGAATAGTAGACACCAGGACATTTATACTTCACATATATAATGTTTGTTAAAGGACCTTTCACTAGATAACAACAACTTTGACCCTTTGACCTTGTAGATTCTGACCTTCTGACCTTGACCTTGGAGATTTTTGTAATTATTAAAAAACTTTAACATTGCCTTACTTTCAAATTTCACAATTGTTTTCCAGTGAGAATATCCTACTTTTGGTACCAATTAATTAAATTTGCATTTAAGAAAAGCTTAATCTTTGCAATGTTGCCATACGGGGGCATCAGTGTTTTACAAACACATCTTGTTTTTTTAAGAAACTTTCGATAGGATTTAACGGTTACATGGCCGCGAATTTCTCTTAAATCATTTCTTCGTAATCAGGGCAGTGGCTTAAAAAAGCGACAAACTTAAAAAAAATAAATATCCCATTTTCAACTGAGGTTGGTGATTTTTATTTCTGTCAAGTGTAATGAAGATTTTGAACGCCTCCCACGAGAACTCTCAGGTACAAAACTAAGGTGAAATTAAATACATGTATGAATGCTTTTCGGTATTTGAAGCGATTGACCTGATTCATATTTTTTTTTCTTTTTTTGGTTGAGGTAAACAATTTAATCCAGTACGGGAATAAAAGTGTAAAGCTTCCAAAAGATTGTGTAGTTTCTGAAAAAAATAGAAATCAAATTATTTTTCATTTTTCTACCGTTTCCATTGCAAGGGTAAGAATTGAATGTTGACCTCAAAACTAGAGTTCCTTATCATAATCAATTTAGCGATCCATCACGATTGTCCAATCCACTACTGAGATCATTTGTGACCAAAATTCCTTTTTTGTTTTGTTTCTATTGTAACCGTGTGTGACTTAAGCCAGTTTTTTTTTTAAATTGAAAAAAACTTTGATTAAATGCAAGGAATAAATCAGTTAAGTCTCAAAATGATTACTCCAGCAGTTGCTGAGAAAGGAAAGTTAATTTTTTTTTAATTTACCTGTCTTTCTTTGGCAACAATGATTATTCATCATGCAAGGTTTCATGGTAAATCTTTAAGCGACCAAAAAGAAGATTCCCGAACAAAATTTCTCAATTTTAGCACGTTTCCATGGCAACGGTAGACATTTTGAAACTGAAAGTCTGCACTACACAAGAACAACTA
>NW_026939311.1:0-9052 GCF_032062105.1 Saccostrea cuccullata | reverse complement strand
TATTAGATATTCATCAGGTCATCTTCCGAAGAAATTAAGCTAAGTTTTCAGTTGCCGTTACTTATTAACGACTTGTTCAAACGGAAATGAAGGAACTACGAAATCATATAACTTATCTGAACACAGATACGCGTTTATATTCATAAAAATAAAATATAATTAATTTGATAAAATAGAGTAAGTTTACATTAATATGTGCAATGACCCCATTGCATCATTTGGCCTTTGTGACGTCATAAAACCACAAAATCAAGAACAATAAGCAGGTAAGAAAAGTAACAGGTGGAATACTTTTTACCTTTATTTTACAGCAGAACAAAGGTCAGAATATATAACTACTCGTAATTTAACAATTTTAAATCTGATGTTTTCTCCATGTTTATGATTAATTTTCATTGCAACAAACTTTATGTAATTATTTCTCTTAAACCCTTTACTTAAGTTTTGGTAAAGGAAAATTTCCGGTCACGTGATGAGCCGAGCGTAAGTGTTTTTTCCAGCTCCTCTGTAAGTCTCTTAAATTTGTCCTTTTAATCTTCGTGTGAGATCTTTAACTAATTGCTGCATAAGTGAGGGAAGTTGAGGATTGAAAAGTTAGTCATCTTGTTTATCAGAAATCTTGGTTGTTAGATTACCATTACCGTCTTTTTCAAGTAAAATATGTAAATGAATAATAAGTAAAGTATAACACCTAAAGAGATACTTGTATACTTGTATTGTATGCGCTAGTTAGTACAAACTACTTTCAAAAAAAAGTCGTAGCCTACAAAGAAAAAAATCAAAAAATTTATCATGGCTTCAGCAAGTAAAAATACATCTATGAAATGTATGAAAATAAGGATTTAAAGAATAGATGAGAAATCGTTTAATTTCAATTCAGTAAAGTTTAAAAAATACTGCGGCATACATCGTATATTTACAAGTATTTTGACAGTCTTATATCAAAGATCAGTACCTATCAATGTGACTGTATTTTAAGAATCTCATTTGCTTTGAGCTTAAAATTAATTCCTTCTTATTAGTACTCGTAATAATGTATTGTCTTTCTGTATGAGAATACGATCGTGTTGTCCTATACTCAAAGATTCTACTGCTATATCAATATTGCAGCAATAGGTGTCTTTCAGATCAGAGAATACGAAACTTTAAACATACTGACTTATCATGGACTTCAATACCACTGGTCTCCGTATTTATTTTTGGAGTAAACATGAGGGATATTCCCTACATACTTGTTAAAATTTCCTTTTATATTTCTATAGGCCTAATCAAATTTCTACTGTAAGTTGATATATGTTAATCTTAATACATCATTCTATTCTTTGTTGCATTTCGCGATTTTCATGGATTTAAACAGGACATTTAATATTTTTTCTTCAAAAGACGATGAAATCCTCTTGATTTTGTATTAAATATAGAAAATGGTATTAATTTGTTTCTGAAGTTTTGATTTATATTGAGTAAGAAATCATATTCGGAGAATAAGGGAGTAATTGTTATAGGATATTCATCAGGGTCATCTTCCGAAGAAATTAAGCCAAGTTTTTAGTTGCCGTTATTTATTATCGACTTGTTCAACTGAAATGAAGGAACTACGAAATCATATAACTTATCTGAACACAGATATGCGTTTATATTCAAAAAAATAAAATACAATTAATTTGATAAAATAGAGTAAATTTACATTATGTCCAATGATCCCTTTGCATCATTTGGCCTTTGTGACGTCATAAAACCACAAAATCAAGAACGATAAGCAGGTAAGAAAAGTACCAGATGGAATACTTTTTATCTTTATTTTACAACGAACAAATTTCACTCGTAATTTAACAATTTTTCATATGTAGCTTTGGGTTTAAAAAGTGAAAATATGGTGTTAGGAATCGTGTCCTATGACCTTTAATCTTTAACCTGTATAAATATCTTGCATCAAAAAGATGAAACTGCATGTTAATTGATTAAAATTTGCTAATAATTGATTATGACTGTTTAACAGACACTGAAATTAACAAGATTTTGAATGACAGATTAACATTAAACCACAACAAAGGATAACTTGGTGGAAAATGAAAAGCATCTACTGGAACTGGTTTAGCTACGACATCTTTATCTATATGTAGTACCATGTCATTTTGGCTAAAAACGGAGATTAGTTAGACTAAGACATCTATATCTATATATTTACAATTAAAGCCTTTTTTTAAATTCAGCTTTACCATCTTTAGCAGCAACTTTAAATGGTACAGTGACTTGGCCATAACAGACTGTCCATTTGGTTGTTTTGTATTTCTTCATTAGCTTTAACTGACATGACCCTACCATGTGATATACATGTAGTTCATCTCGACGCTCGGCTTTCTCTGACTCTGACTGACTCTGCGCCTGGTTTACAGAGAAAGCCGAGCTTCTGGTACATGAACAGTGGAAAATAAAATTTAGAAAAAAGAATAACCACAAGCTGTAAAGTTGGCATGAAATAAGTAACATGCATTTTGAATAAAATAAAATGAAAATAAAGAATTCTTTTTCAATAACTGCTAAAAAAAAAATAAGTTTAATATACCTTTGTTAATTACAATTTCCCACTATTCATTAAATGTCATTTTTTAAAATTGAGAATCTTGAAAATGAAAACTAGCTTATCAGAAAATTACTCCCCCTGTATTAAACAGAATTTCGACCAAATATTTGAAATTTTCACATTATGCCATTTCTACCAATCACAAATGAAAGGAAGTGCAAAGTTCAAAGACTGCAAAATACTTCCAAGGAAAACAGATTAAAATCGCACACTACTTGGAATGGTTTAACTACGAAATTTATATACCATATTATAGTGGCACACTACGGGGGACTGGTTAAACTACGACATTTATGACTTTTTAAAACCCAGTTGTAAGGTAAGAGCTGGGTAGGACTGATCTGGGATCAGTATTAAAGCATCTGTTGGGGTATAGTACTTTACTTACTAATTATTGAGATATTTAATTTGAAAAAGACGTTACTGGTAATCTAACAGCCAAGCTTTATGATAAACGAGAAGACTTACTTTTCAATTCTCAACTTCCCATACCTATGCAGCAATTAGTTATTGTCAAACAAGCTGCTGTAACATGAATATTAACAGTCTCATTTAAAGTCATAAATTCGTGAGTTCTATGGTCGATACAATGGCATTGTCCGAAAATATAATTTATCGCTATGTCAAGTGCTGACTGATGTTTTCATTTCCTATTGTTAGGCCATTATATACACACTGAATTGTCAACGAACTTTTCCGCTATTTTCCGATCATGACTAGGATTGATTGATTGATTGTATATTGTTTAACGTCCCTCTCGAGCATTTTTCACTCATATGGAGACGTCACCGTATGCCGGTGAAGGGCTTCAAATTTTTACCTTTACTCGGCACTCAGGGCCATTGAGCAGTGAGGGATCTTTATCGTGCCAACGCCTGCCGCTGACACGGGGCCTCGGTTTTTAAGGTCTCATCGGAAGGACCCGCAACATTCACTTCAAACTGCCGAGCGCATGGCGAAGGAACAGTTGCTACCCATTTTATCGACTGGGTCAGTCGCGGCCGAGATACGAACTCATGACCTCCCGATCACGGAGCGAGCGCTCTACCGACTGAGATACCGTGAACGGTTGATCATGACTAGGAGCACACGGCTGGTGTGACCGGTGGGCAGGGGATGCTCACTCCTACATGGCACTGATCCTACCTCTGTTTTTCTTTTGGAGGTCCATGTTTACTCTGCTCTAATTTTGTAAAAATTAATGGACTTTTGAGCTTGAATATTGTCCGTTATCTCCCTGTTTTTCATTGTATGTATAAATGTACCCCCTATAACATTTTTGGATATTTTTCCGAATTCATATCTTAAGAATTAATGTATTTCGATGCATTTTGTTACCACAATGCATATATTTGTGTAGATTATATTTAAAAATATATTTTGCAAAGTAAAATTCTTAATAAGTATATTATTTTTCTTTTAAAACACGCTTTTCATATTTATTGTACCATTATTAATGAAGAGCACTCTTAAAAGTATGTTGTATTTAAACAATCATGACATTGTATACTTAATTTACATTTATTGATAAATTAAGAGTTTTGCCACTTACCGTATACCATAAGATTTATCCTTGTTATTCGTACAGGACTAGTGTTTACTGTACACGCATATACCCCTCTGTCCTCGTATTTGATTTGCCTGATATGAAGATTCCAGCACCCAGTGTACGTGTGTTCGATTGATATTCTCGGGTCATCCATAATTCGCGTCTGATTTATAGCTATTAAAGTCATGTTTGGATTTATCCAATATACCTGAAGAAAATACCAATGTAAAAAATTATAGAACGTTAAAAAATAATATTAGTCAACAGAATTTATAAACTTTTATATAAGTTGATGTCAATTGAGCATGAAAGTTCTTACACATTCTAAATTCTGACACGGGTCACGTTCATTTACTTGATGAAAGTTACTGAAAATTTACTTCGTTTAAAGCTACACTATAATATCAAACAAATGTGCAGATAAACTTGTACATGCGATCTGTTTTGGCATTCTGTTGTTATAAAATATACATGTAGTTAAATTTAATGATATTAACATCTCCCTTTTCTCGGAATAATTACACTTAATATCCATTGACTTTGTGAGAGAAAAATAGAATGTCAGAAAAGGGATTAATGGTAAAGAAACAAAACATTTATATTTCTTAGTTTTTTAAACTCTGTGAATACTCTGGATGTTCTCGTAAACGTCAGTATGGAATTCACTCTCGCAAGCCGTAGTAAAGGGAGGGAAATCAAAATTTTTATGAGGTGATGTAAAAATATCTTTGCATCATGCTCTGTAAACACATCTTTCATTATGTCGGCACTTTATAACTTGAAGACCAAAGTTCATTATGTGAAGTGAAAATATGTTTACATTGTGTTAAAACTTTATTACGTGAAATGAATGTTTCTTTATATTATTTCATTTCTTCTGTTATAACAAAGCATTATTACGTGATGTCAATGTATCTTTATTTTACGGACAACAATGTGAGGTGAATACATCTTAGTCAGTGCTTTATTAAAAAAAGGTTTATAACTTTGAACATATATTATGGAGACTTAAAACCACTTTATTACATTATGTCCTGTGTTTCAAAAAACTGTGTTAATTCTTTATCATGTTGATTAAAAATGTTCATTACGAAAATACATTTACATTATGTCAAAGTTGATAACCGTGTTCTCAGGACGGGAATCAAATTTACAACACATTAATGAAGGGGGGGTTAGAAAAAAATAAAATGTTCGAAATAGATATTTTTAAAAGTGAAATAATCGTAGTCACGATTCAAGTAGGGCAAACTGACCATGGTTCGAACAGACAAAAAAATTGACCTAGGTTCGGACAACTTTACCGTTATTTTTGTCAGTTAAATAAATCTGTTTTCAGCATAATACGGAAAGTGCACACTTTATTTTAAAAAAGGAGTTAAAGACTGATAAAAAGCTAATAACCAATATTTGAAAAAGAAAAATATTGCCCCCAATTTGCGATCAAACTTTGATGGAGATATATTTAATTTTAACTTGTGTATAATTTAATATTTGATATGTTTAATTTAAATTATTTGCATGTTTAACATATGTGCATGTAATATTGAAAACACAAAACGGAGTATATGCTGACTTCAAAGCACTGAATATTTTCATAAGTAATGGCATAACATAATAATGTACGCAATGACACAATATAGTCACAAACATGACGTAAATTTCAGCTTTTTATGAATTTTACAAAAAAATCACGTGTGTTGACTTAATATTTCAATGCAATGGAAGATTGGCGATATTTTTAATGCCATAAAGACTAAAAGTCATAACGTGTGTAGCGATGTGTGTTCTGGATCAAGAAAATATTTTGATATAATGTGTAGAATGATAATATCAATGAAATATGTCAATATATACTTTGCTTCGGACAACTTCAAGCAAAAAACTTTCCTTAAAACCTGAGTGTTCCTGTGTTTCAAATGCCTAACGTTAGAAACTTATAAAGCTAAAAAAAATTGTTTTTTAAAAGTGAAATTTTGATTCCATTTTCTTGACCTCTTTACCGTGAAAAAGGATATAAAATCGGACTAATTTGTGACGTCATAAAAACAAAAATTATGAATACACTGCTTTAACACTATAATATTTTTTGTTAATGAATATTTCTCATACAATTTATTGAATTCAGCACATTTCAGAAAGTTTTCAAAATTTGACTTTTGTATAAAATCGGACTAATTTGTGGGAATACACTGCTTTAACACTATAATATTTTTTGTTAATGAATATTTCTCATACAATTTATTGAATTCAGCACATTTCAGAAAGTATATTTTGCAAAATACCGCATATAGTTCTTTTTCAATCTCAGCGATCAGATTTTTTATTTAGTCAAGACCCCGTGTTTATCACGTGACTCGATACTTGGTGGTGGCGCTACGATTTTAGGGCATGTGTAGTTTGTTTTACGTCAGCAGTTTACGGGAAAAGTAAACAAACACTTGCAAGTAAAATCAAATGAATGAGGCTCTGCTTTATTAAACCAGTATGAATTATTTCTATTGCGTTTCTAAGTGATTAATCCTTCCTATTAGTCAAAAATTGTATAAGTTATTTTTTATATTTGTTGTGAAATCCTCCTCGAAGTCTGAAAAATAAATGTACCTGGGTTCGTACACCAAATGACCATGATTCGTACATTGCTCAAACCAAAGTTCAAGCTACTTAATTGGAAAAAAAATCGGAGAGTAAATAAATTACGTGATTGATATTCAAAGCATACGGATAATAATATTGTTTTTAAAAAAAAATCACACTTCATGTAAATATAAAAAAAAATGTATACATTTTAAATGTACATACATGTACTATATTATTTTTAATCGGTCAAAATGAGGATGGGCTCCTCAAACGTATGATATTGTTATATGCATTTTGCAATTTTTTTGGTATAATAAAATTAATTAATTCATTTGATTGGGTAAAATGATGTTTAATAAATTGAAATTTAAATCAATTCATTAATCATAAATATTATTACAGAATTTCTAGCATTTAAAACAAATTCCTATATAGCACCAAGAATTTTTGATTGGTTTAGAAATGAACAAGTGCCGGTTACATCTTTCATTAATACATAGACTTCTTAATTGTAGACTTCTTTTACAATGAAATAAAAATCCCTAGTTTAGAGCAAAAATGGAAAACGTCAAAATAAAGGGTGTGTATGGTCTCGGTATATATGCACTACATGTATTTGGATGCTAAATAACTAGTGTATTATTTGTTCAAAATATGAGCGCAATAATCAAAAAGACATGCATTGATGCTATTGCAGTTTATGAAGATCGTGCAGTGACATGCAGAGAAAAGATTTTATCTTCACCGTGCGCATTCGTCATTTATTTAGAACGAAAATTAACTGAGGGTCCATGCTCTCATAAAGGCAACCTGCAAAAGGCAGTAGAAAGTTGAAGAACACACCCTTTCGTTTTCAAGGAAAGTTGGGCTGGCATCGTCTCTTGCTAATTGGTACTAAGAGGGATTCGTATAGGTATAGATTTATACCATTTCCAGTAACAAGGTAGCGTGTGTTACAAAGTGTTACCCCCCCCCCCTCCTCGAATATACACCAGGCCCAAAAGATTTTGTTTAATGCATGTGCCGGCTGATTATTGTCGGATAACCTTTATCCCTTTTTGGGTTTTTTTTTTGTTTCCATAAATAAAAGAAATGAAAATATCTTTTTTCGTTTTTTTTTTTAAATACAAGCAATGAGTTTTAATTTATTACTTTGGCTGTCGAAAGTTTCGAATTGAAATGCAATTTATTTTTGCTGGGGTGTTTTCTTCAACTTTCTTCCGCCTTTTGCAGGTTGGACCCTCAGTTAATTTTTTCAAAAAAAGAAATGACGAATGCGCATGGCGAAGATAAAATCTTTTTTTGCATGTCATGCACGATTTCATAAACGGGCAAGCATCAATGCATGTCTTTTGATTATGCGTCATTTTGAACAAATATCACGGTTATCTAGCACCCAAATACATGTAGTGCATATATCCCGAGACCATAACACCCTTAATTATGACGTTTTCCATTTTTGTTCTAAACTAGGGATTATTATTTCATTGTAAAGAAATCTACAATTAAGAAGTCTATGTAAAAATTTAAATGTAAAAGGCACTTGTCCCTTTTTTAAACCAATCAAAATTCTTGGTCTATATAGGGATTTTTTAAATGCTAGAAATTTGAAAAAATTTTTTATGATTAATGAATTGGTTTAAATTTCAATTTATTAAACATCATTTATTTAATCAAAATTGGGAATTTAAATTTAATTTTTTTATATCAAAAAAAATTTAAAAATGCATATAATAATATCATATTGTTTGAGGAGCCCATCCCCATTTTGATCGATTAAAATACTTGTACATGTAATGTATGTACATTTAAAATATATAATTTTTTTTATAGTTACATGAAGCATGATTTTTTAAAAACAAACATATTACCAGGAATATCAATCAGGCAAAAACATTTGATTTTTTTTTCATTTAAAGGAGTTTGAACTTTGGTTTTACGGAATTAGAATCATGGTCATCTGGTGTACGAACCTAGGTACATTTAATTTTCAGACTTCGAGGAAGATTTCACAACAAAAAATAGAAAAATAACTTAAAAATTTTTCTAAAAGGAAGGATTAATCACTTAGAAACGCAATAGAAATAATTCATACTGGTTTAATAAAGTAGAGCCTCATTCATTTGATTTTACTTGCAAGTGTTTGTTTACTTTTCCCGTAAACTGCTGATGTAAAACAAACTACACATGCCCAAAAATTGGAGCGCCACCACCAAGTATTGAGTCACATGATAAACACGGGGTCTTGACTAAATAAAAGATTGATATATGTCCGTATCATGCTAAAAACAGATTTATTTAACTGAAAAAAAATAACGGTAAAGTTGTCCGAACCTAGGTCA
>NW_026939310.1:0-9166 GCF_032062105.1 Saccostrea cuccullata | reverse complement strand
ACATTTTGGGGTTTTAAGTCAATTATTGCATTTCTTAATTTTTTACAAATTAATCTGAATTCCCCTTTTTAAAGCATGAAATTCAATAATGTAGATTATGGTTGTACTGTATAAGACTATCAGACACTGCACTTTGATTTGTTATCAAAAGTATTAATTTTCTCTTGTCTGAATTAATTGTAAACAAATATAATAGGGGGCACCTGCTATTTCTCTAAGTGTCTTTCACTGGGGGTGGGGAAACTTTTTTGTATATACTTAAGTAACAGGAGGGGTTAGATAAGAATCATTTAGTATATCAGAGTCTCAAACAATTTACTTTTCATAAGCATAAGAAAATTTCTATATCAGTCTTTTTAAAACCTTTTAATTTTGCTTAATTAATTATGATTTATCAAATTTTGGACCTTTTTTCTTTATTCTGGGTAGATTCCACCCCTATGAAAAAATTGACACAATTATGACTTTATATCATTTTATTAACATCAAAAAACAAAATCATGTTATTTTATAAATATTTTATTCATTACAGTGACAACTGTATCCAGATTTCATCACAGGAATGAAAGTTTTTCACTCTTTGGAAAAGCACCTGCAGCAGGGAGGGGACATTCATTAAGATGGCCACAGATTCCAAGACACTGAAGTGACAGGCCTCAAATTTCATACATGTATATTGGTAAGTATAAGGTCTTTGAAAATTACAAAATTGACTAATTCTGGGATAGGTAAATATGTAAGTATAGGAAAAAGAGCACCAAAGACCCAGATTTTGACATCATTTCCTGGTTGAACAAGATGAAGCAGAGTAATAAATAGGTAGGCTTTACCTGATTGGCTGAATTGAGGTATGTAAATATTTTCATTTTAAAGTAAAAATATTAATGTTTGAAATAAATGATGGAATGTGGGAATATTACAAAAATTCTAGAAATACCAGGGGAGATTGTAGGAGTGGGGATTGATATTTTTGGCAGGGTGTCATTTACTGCCGATCTCTGTAAGTTCTAAATAACTGCAAATTTGACCTATAAACGCCGCGGAACGGTATATTTTTTTTCGTGTTTTTAATAAGTGCTTAGAACGAACTTTCAAATAATACCAGTGATTTGTTTGAACGGGAATTAGTAAATTACTTGGAGGGCAAAAGGTTTGTATAGAGTTCTATGGGAAATTAATTGGTACTCTTTTCCCTTTACCGGGAAATCACATGTTTTCATACTGCAATCCCGATCCCGATCGAACATGATTTGTATAAAGAATTTCGTATTTATTCTGTACTTTGACTCGAGTACTGTTTACTTGTAGTAATTTTATGTATTTAAAATAAATAAAATAGTATCGTATTTTTATTACTGTTTTAATGATACAAGTTGTGCATTGTAAATATGTAGGTATTGCTATGACCTAGTTACCTAGATACGTTTGTATAACATACGGGTTCTTGTGCTAGATAGAGATACGGCAGCCGTTAAGGGTGACAATCTATTATTGTTGAAAGGTATTTTTTATTAGTTTTTAAGTACTTAAATGATATTGTAATATTATAGAAAGGATTTTTAACGAATGTTATAGTGAATAGGGATTTTTATTACATTGTTCAATATTTTTTAAAGGAAAATATCTAAATTTAAACCTGAAAATATTATATTTCATATTTTATGTTCTAAATAAATAGTTCATATTAATTGATATAATATTTGTGTCTTTTATAACGTTTTTGAATTTAAATAACAAATTCAGCAAACGCAATAACCCCCCCCCCCCTCCAATCACTTCAAATTAATGTTTGGATTTGTATAATGCCAAGAATTTTGATTTCATTATTTATATAGAAACTTCATTCCACATTTAAATGTCCTCATATGCAAGACATTTTGATGTGAAGATTTTTTTGCAATTATTGCCCTTTTTGATCTATACTATGTATTTAAAGTGCACTAGCTGTGCCTTTCATTATGTGTTTCGCCGTCAAGTTTTGCGGGAGCGTGGGGTATGTGAGCTAGCTCACTTTTTCTTTCATTTTTTATTGTCCTGATAAATTTATCAATAAAATGTGTAAATTAACTTTTTGTAATTGTGCTGACAAATTTATCAACAAAATGTGTAAATTAAACCTTTTTTTTCCATGATGAAAATAGATACGGCACCCTGAATACACAACAGGTCACAGGCCGTAAGATCGCTGAAATTCGAAATTCGGGGTGTAAAAATAATATTAATATACTCTTTCAATTCGGAATTCACTTTCACCAGCGAAATACTTTTGAATCAAATGATCTTGAAATAAAATCTAATTAGTTGCATATAAACAAATCTACATTTCTAGAAAAGTTTATCCCAGAGGTCTGTCAACTTCTTGTCGTTCCGGTCCTTATTTAGTGTAAACGATCTGAGACCCGAGTTTATTTCTGAATAAAGGGTCAATTTTGGGATTGATTTCGGGATATCTAGGGAGGTAAACGGAGTTACGAACTGATCTTTCTTCGAAATGAAGGTTAATTGTTCATTTGTGAATAGAAAGTGAAATATTAGATGATTTGCTTGAAATACAGTGCAAAAGAGTATGACTTCCAAATACGTACTTTCACACTTAGCCAGGAATTTACTTCCCTACGACTGATCCTTTTGTAAACATATTGATTAATAAAAAAAAATTACCGTTAAAACGTGTATAACACATTGACATTGACAACTACGAATTGAAATGATTCCATGGCATTTATTTCTGTTTCTAGTAATAAAAAGAACTAAGTTGATGAGCAAGGGTACCTGTTCCAAAATTGTGAATTTCATGCATATGGCTCGATGGAGAGGGGTACTGACTCATGATAGTTGGGTATATATTGTATGTAAGCAATCTTTGAAAGCCTTTCATGTCGTCCGCGTAGCGCAGTGAAGGACGTGCTTTAATAGCCGCGGATTTCTAATCCCAATGCAGAACGTAAAGACCGGTAACTTCAAGCCATTTATAGAAAGGTAGACATGAGTTAATAGATGACCGTCGCGGGTTCTTATCCCACTGTTGGACGTGGCGGCCGGTCCTTGGGATGACCGTATAAACCGAGGTCCCGTGTCAAAGTAGGTTCTGGCACGAAAAAAGATCTCTCTTTGCTCAATAAACGTGAGTACCGGGTTGAGGACAAAATTTGCAGTCCACTGGTAAATGTAATGAAAAATTCTCGAGAGGGACGTTAAACAATATTAAAATAATCAAAAAACATTTTTTTATAATTTAATATATGGAACTTTTACAGTTTTCTGTCATACTTAGACGACACTAAAGGCGTTTTGGGTACGTTGTTATGAAATACAAGTCTTGGTGTATAATTTTTTCTTGGCAATCAATAATGTGTTTATCAGTTTGATCCAAACTACTCGTTTACATTCCAAGAGTGTTTTGTTGTACGAAGGAGGCATTGCCATTATTACATACTGACTATATGAAGCTACAGAAATCAGTTCTCAGATTTCGAAAGCTACAATTTGATTCTGTGAAAGATTGGTATCAAGACAGGAAATCGTGGAAAATTTTGGTTTCATAAAATGCTATTTATATTCCTGGAGACATTGCACGATCTCATAATTCTCACACATTAATGTAAACTACACTTCAATTTCATATTGCCTTGATAAAAGAGCATAGTGGGACGTTTAAATGGCCCTTGAATAAGAGACGAACACTTTTATGAACATGAAACATGATGACGTGATACATATAAAAGAACAATTATTATAACTTTTTATTATATGTAGTTGGAAACGATTTTCATGTAATGCTTGATCAGAATGAAATCAATTTGTGCTTAGAAGAGAATTACGAAATTTTAATTTTTGTTTGTTGTTTAACGTCGAGAATCTTCAAATAAGTCAGCGGCTAATGTCGATGAAATGTCCTAATTTGATGCCCTTCACCGGTGTATGATAACGTCTCTGTATGACTGAAAAATTCTCGAATGGGACGTAATAGAACATAAAAACAATTGTCATTCATAATATTAACGGAATCAGCCGCACAGAATAGCGATTGCAGTTCTACGAATCACGCTTTATATTACGTGGTATGTCATTACGTCGGTAATGACGACGTATATAGTTTAACACTCACCGAATGCAAACAAATCCACCAAGCAGTGCATTTGTCAATTGAAAAAAAATTGCTCATTACATGTATAACGGGCTTCAAGGTATATAAAGCAAACTATAATTAACATATTTTCAAAATTAATAGATTTCAAACTTTCTAATTGTTATAATTATGAAAAATCGAGGGTTTTTTAAAACTTTTTTTGACATATTACATGTAAATGACGATTACCGCTGGTGGTAAAGGATGAGATCACCCGAAAATTCCCGGTGATTTTGTCTAAACAGCAAACGTTTTAACCACTGCACCACGTGGGCGACAGGAACATTTTGTATTCTAAACTTAAAGTCACATGTCCTTCTGCGGAGATGCGAACTTTCCAAATTTTAAAACTCAAATTAGGAGATCAATGCGTGAACTGTTGTGTTTTAATTAAGCCTCTTATTGTACCCTTATAGGAGGAAGCATATACTATGGTCTTTAGATATAAAAAGTCATATTTTGGTCATTAAATTTTAGTTGAAAAAATTAAACGCTCATTAATTTAAACAAGATAATAAGTTCTATGTCAAGACCTCTTTTTAAAAACTCTTTGTTAGTAAATTCATTTCTTAATTTAAAAAAAATAATTTCTTAAAAATACACACACATTGAATGTAAGGGTAGCGATTTAAAAAAAAATATAGAAGTAATTAATCCGCGTCCTCTCAATAATCATTTTTTGTAAAGCAAAAACATAACTATCGATTTAAATATTATACATGTACTTAGTTTTGTTTTTCGTCTAAAAAAGGAAAGCTCCTTGTACAAAATCAATATTCCAGAAGGATGTGTTGCGTAGCTTTACAATAAAAATATTGACGTAAAACTAAATATGATACAAATCATCACTTTTTACCTGTTTCTTTTTTTTGTTGAGATGACATTGTTTTTTTCCCCCTTTTCTGTTTGCTTAGTCAGTGCTTGAGTATCTTAATAAGAGTGTAGTGTATCGGTCAAGAAGATCATGGTGTTTAACTAACATAATAACTCTAAGAAGGCGTTATTTCAAAACATGCCTTCGTGTAGAAACAAAATACTATTTACTGCTGACACATGAAGAAAAAAAAATCTTCCGTGATTAAATTCTGTCTCCATTTAAACGATTTGCTGTCAAATTGCTACGGTATGTGGTCGCGACATCCTCTCCTTTAAGAACATAATTTCTGTCTTAGCAAGCCATGAAGATAGCTACCCGCTATATTTTATTTTTTATCAATGAGTTTTATGCACAGTCGCATGCTCTGCTCCGGACCAATCGATGTAAAGCGCTAATCTTACGGTTACATTGATTGGCTGCATGATATCCATACACTAAATATTGACACGACATTGGAACTATAAAGTACGTTTACTATACAAATTCTCTATTAATGTTCATCCTTTTTGCAATTTATTTTGCTACTGGTATTCTCAAAACAAAATTTCTATGGATGGACTTGGTCATTAATACGTGCAAGGTTTTTCCAGGTGCAATATTTTATCGCAAATTCCTGTAAAAGACAGAGTTTGAAAATTTATTGAACGGATATTGGTTCAGTCAGGCGCGTTTTACATAGAATGAGAGATGGCTCTTGTTGAAATTCAATCACAGCTTGGTGGTAAATGGAAACTCGATCGAAGTGAAAACTTTGATGAGTTTTTAAAAGAACTGGGTAAGTACCGTGTAAATTATAGTATTGGAGATTTAGAAAATTATCTTAAAATTCTTTAAATTATCAAAGTGATTAGTAAACATTTTATTGAAAAGAAAATACTGAGTTACAGAATATGTCAGTTTTTTTTTTTACACATTTTAAATCAATTATATCAATATGTCCAATGCAGACGAAAATCATATTGGATGTTAATTAATGGTCAAAAGCACGATCAATAATTATGATGTGTTAATTTTGATGGATGGATGGCATTGAAATATATTTATGTTCTCCAGTGTAATTTTACAAGTTCGCTGAAGCTAATTGAAATTTATATATCTGTGTGAGTATAGGGGAATATGTAATGCAGTTCTTTGAAATTTCAAAAACGCACTTCAATGAAATACACATTTTACTATCTCTAAATGAGAAAATGATTGCTTAGAAATATAACGAAAATTTAAAACCCACCCCTTCAAGCCTCATTTATTACAACGATCTTTACCAAACTCTCTATGGGCGCTACACCCTAGCCATGTGTTACTTCTTTTCAGAAATTAATGTAATTATCGGCATACTTTTATATTTCAGTCCGTTATCTCTCGTATCTAACATCAATGTTCATGCCGTCTCAGTATGTCTATGTATGTTTGTTATTCAATGATGATATTCTCTGCACTAAGCCCATTCTCTTTTTTTATGGACAAGATCATTAATTTAATCGGTATATTTGTTAAGTGAACATAACAATTATAAAATAGATACCGTTATCATGTTCTTAAATTTTATCATCAGATGATAATTAAGAAAGCTTAAAATTCTCAAATTATTGAAATTACAATAAAAGTAAGATGTACAAAACCCAGCAAGCAGTTCTAAAGCGAAAATGAGAGCAAAATATGTGTCAGAAACAGGGTAACCTCTTAAAAGCTGCACAGGGATACGTATCTTTAAAGTCGTTAATGATTATGTGATGCAGAAAACATGTTTATGTCATGTTCAATTGTTTCTCATTGCCTTTCTCCCAAACTATGATGTACTATGTCTGGCGCGCTTTAATCGATGCATTATTAGCTCTACTGGTCAGAGACCAGAAGAGCTTATGCGATAGTAATGCGTCCGTCGTCCGTCCGTCTGTCTGTCTGTAAACAATTTTTCAAAATGCTACTCCTCCTACAGTTTTGGTCCGATTTCAATATAACCTGGCAACAAGTAGACTACACCAAGATACATAATTTTATGCATCGGTTTATGATTTCAAAGAATGGTGTTGCCGTGGTTACTAAAAATAGAAATTTCTGTGAAATTCTTTCGAAATGCTACTCCTCCTACAGTTTTGGTCCGATTTCAGTATAACTTGGCACACAAGTAGACTACACTAAGATACATAATTCTGTGCATCAGTTTTTGATTTCGATGAACGGTGTTGCCGTGGTTACTAAAAATAGAAATTTCTGTGAAATTCTTTCGAAATGCTACTCCTCCCACAGTTTTGGTCCAATTTCAATATTACTTGGCACACAAGTAGACTGCAATAAGATACATAATTCTGTGCATGGGTTTTTGATTTTGATTAACGGTGTTGCCGTGGTTACTAAAAATAGAAATTTCTGTTAAATTCTTTCTAAATGCTACTCCACCTACAGTTTTGGTCTAATTTCAATATAACTTGGCACACAAGTAGACTACACTAAGATACATAATTCTGTGCATTGGTTTTCGCTTTCGTTTAACGGTGTTGCCATGGTTACTAAAAATAGAAATTTCTGAGAAATTCTTTTAAAATGCTACTTCTCCTACAGTTTTGGTCCGATTACAATATAATTTGGCACACAAGTAGACTATACTAAGATACATAATTCTGTGCATCGGTTTTTAGCTCTACTGGTCAGAGACCAGAAGAGCTTATGCAATAGTAAGGTGTCTGTCGTCCGTCCGTCCGTCTGTCTGTCTGTCTGTCTGTAAACAATTTTTCAAAATGCTACTCCTCCTACAGTTTTGGTCCGATTTCAATGTAACTTGGCACACAAGTAGACTACACAATGGGTGCGTTCAGAGTATTTCCAATGGTACCACCACCTCTTTGCCAGTGGTAACAATTTGTACCGTTGGTACCATTAAGACCCATATGTACTCTGAACGAGTTTTGGGTAGAGTTGGTAGGAAACTCACCAATGTTAACAATGGCACCATTGGTGTACCATTTGTGACATTGGTATACATGTATACCATTGTTAACAATGACAGATTTCTTAGAAGAAAATGTCAAACCAAGATTATTATTCTTGCTTCGTGCATCATTTTGCAGCAAGAGAATGCTTTAAGAAATTTTTGCCTTTACGGGTAAAACTTATTGATAAGAAGTATTGTCGTCATATAAACACTTATAAATTTGAGAAAATTATGTCCATCACAAATGTTGATTCACTGTTTAAACTGTCTTTATTAGCTAAAAAGATATTGACCTGCTTTTAGTAACTATTTAATTGATACTACTCTTCCTCGCTTGACTTTGTATTTTGTTTATAATTATGTAAATATGTTCATGTACCATATACCATTGTATGGTCTGAGTGTAAATAAACAAACAAGAAATAATTTTTGGTACAGTTAAGTACTTCTCCACAACAGAATCTTTCTCCAACTTGTCTTCCGGATTGTCAAATGTAAAATAATTAAATTAATAAAATTTTGATTTTACATTAAATACACTTTAAAGTTATTAAAATAAATATTCTGAAACTTTCATTCAAGAAAAACCACATTTAAAAAAGACGTTTCACACATATATACACAGAGTTTATGTAAATAGGTGATTAGGTGTAGTAAAAACATTACATGATTTGTTCCTTTTTCAACTTTTTCCCCGATGAAAAACTTTCATAGAATAATCTTGTTAATATTAATTCTGTAGATAGAAAACAATTTATAGAGTAAAAATGAACTCAATAATGCATAAAATTTATTTGAATTTACCAAATACCGCCCGGTAAACCTAGAGATCTCTCGGGTTCTCTGTTTAGTAGGACAGACTTGATCAGTACCCGCCATTTTGTTTGACGTCATTAAAAAAGTTACCATCGCTAACAGAGCTCTAGTTCGTCTGCAGAAAAATCTACCTATGGTAATTTTTTTTTGGCAAACTTTGGTACCATTGGCTTACCAATGGTAAAATTTTTTACCAGTGGTAAATTTTGTCAGCCAACGGTAGTACTCTGAACGCACCCTTAGACACATAATTCTGTGCATCGGTTTTTGATTTCGATGAATGGTGTTGCTGTGGTTACTAAAAATAGAATTTTCTGTGAAATTCCTTTAAAACACTACTCCTTCTACAATTTTGATCTGACTTCAATTTAACTTGGCACACAAGTAGACTACACTAAGATACATTAAATAGTGC